>NW_028191027.1:0-12188 GCF_048542155.1 Nylanderia fulva | reverse complement strand
TATTTTAAAAGAAAATTTTACAAAATTCTTCCAATATATTGTTTCATGATTATCATGATTTTCAGGGTATAAATTCTAAGAGAAAATTCTCTCCGTACGATAAAAATAAGCCAAAGAATAAAATATATATATATATATATATATATATATATATATTTGCGATAAAAAATTATTAGATATCCATATATGCGATTCAATCTACTAGCTTGATAAAATAATTTTTGGTAACACTCACCCGACTTCCCCCAAATTTTTAACAGCTGGATAGGGTTGTAGAATAGTTGGTAATCACGAGACAACGGCAAAAACAGCGATCCCTGGTAGAACCTGACGAGAGATTAATTGGCCGTTAAACGATCGTTCGTTCAGACTCGATAACTGGGATGACTCTTCTCTCTCCGTTCAAATTAACGTAATTACTCTTAACCGTATAATCAATATATTTTGGGAAAGGACGCGCGCGGAATTGCCCTCGCGATAAATCGATAAATCGTAACATAAGACAATGGGAATGCAGTTCGAGGAAACTAACGATTTAACATGTGATTTTATAAATTTGCATTTTAGATGCAACAAAAGATCGCAAAAAGTTTAAAAATTATTCTACACGGAGAATTTTCTCTTAGAATTTACCTGAACAATCATGGAATTCGGAAATATGGGTATTGGAAGAATTTATAAGAATTTCCTGATTAATATTTATCACAATAAAATATTAATAATGTACATAGTAAATTAATCGGACAAAATTTTATCTTCTTGCGGTAGATATTAATATTTTTATCATAGTAAATATTAATCAGAGAAAAACTCTTATAAAATTCCCTTTCAATACTATAAATTCTAAAGAGAATTCTCTTGTGCATTAACAGAACTTATAATTTCTTTACTCGGTTTTGCTTTCTTTGTAAAATTACTGAGAATAAGTAGAATCGCCAAAACTATAAAAACGTCACGGAAAAATCTGTGGATTAATAAAGTAATTCTAGGATTAGTAAAGTATCGAATCGATTGGTTTGAAAATTGTTTCCAGATACGTCTCTCGAAAAAACTTTATATAATATCGGCAAATAATCACACGCGCAATACCGAGGTTATCGTGATAAATAATCAAGAGACACGGTAGTGTCTCGCGACCAGTTAAGGGCGTAGCGGAGACACCGTGTATCTTAACGCGAGTCGGACATTTGAGTCTTTATAATATTTCGAATCCTCAATAATGGCTGAAGCAATCGAGTTTATACTAGACTTAATCGATAGATTGAGTTTCGAATTATATAATAAAAGTGTCTTTATTTCTGCTCTACGTGATTTGTAAGCAGAGATATATAAATGCAAAGTCGAAATATGAAAAATTTCTATTAAGAAACGTCCCCGTCATCATATCATCATCGACCACTCAAAACATAGAGTATCGTGCTACAAGTATTCACACGTATACAACACATGCGCACACATATATCACACGTACACAACACATGCAATAGATGCATGTATTGGAAATGTCCAATCTCTCCACGGTTTTACAACAGACGGCGATATTTTGCCCTCCGCTATATTGACAGCGTGCGGGGTTAGATTTTTCCAAAATCAACGTGCGGGGTAGATATTTCAATTTAAATTTTTACATTCAATTTTAATGTTATTTGCAAATTTATGGTCATAATATTTCAATAAATTTCAATTATATAAAGCCTATGTATGAGTATGCATATATTTTTAATAATAGTTGCCCTCCGCATATTAAACAGCGTGGCGGGGTTGATATTTTCAATTTCAATTTTTACATTCAATTTTAAGTTATTATTTGAAAAATTTATTGTCATAATTAATTAATGGTTGAAGTTTTACAGTCTTGATCCCAAATCAGATATTTTGCTTTATTTCAATTTAATATTTCAATTATATAAAGGGCCTATGTATGAGTATGCATATTTTTAATAATTTTCTAATTTAGCTCTATATTTTTTTTCAGTTGTACATCAAGCAGGTAGCATTATCAGCTCACTTGTGAGCATGGGTTGGGCAAGGGCTAGTTTATCGCAGCATTCGATTAGTTTAACAAGATAAATCTAATATCAGTGCTATAGGAACTATTTTACAATTTTTCTGGCATTTCTTATTGCAAGGTACATATATATCCAATAATTAATATACAAAATTAAATATTATTCATCACACACTTTGTATCAAAATAATATATTTTTAAAATTTATTTTAAATTTTTAATCATTTTATCATTGTGATTGTAGTGGAAAGGATTTTATTGCTCGTGTATTGCAAGCATTGGCCTGTATAACCATAATATAATTGTGTAATACATTGGCTAAGTTGACAAAAATAGATTTTGATAGATTCCCGGAATATTGGATTTTGTCGGATTTTTTCAGTCATCCACCACATATGAAAGCCTACAATTAAAGAACGCATTTATTCCATATGATTTGCTTCCGTTATTGGAATATTTAAAATAAAATTTTATTAATAAATTCGTTTGAAAAATTATAAGAGGTTGAAGGAAAATTGAAAACAAATTCAGTCTCATAAAAGGGTAGTTGGAAAAATAGTGGTGAATGCAGAAGGTATTACATGAGATCTTTGACATTGATTTACTTGAAGTTGAAAACAAAAATTTTTTAAAATTATATTTGTTTTAGGTATTCCTAAAAGTCAACTTTTAGATAATACGACAACAGTTCAATACGCAGGTTTGATAAGTCAATTGTCAGTTTAAAGCTCGTTCTGTCGTACGTGACTGAATCCAACAAATGATTTAACTTTCTTGCGCATACGTAGCAAAAAACATAAATTTTGATGGCACCAATAAAGAATTATATTAATATAGTACAAAATCCAGTTGATTGATATTTAAAAGAAACAAAAATATATTTCAAAGTTAAGATTTATTTTTTTTGGGTTTTTAATTTAATCTGTATGCTACATTGGATGTTAATACTATTCAATTAAATAAAGAAAAATAAAAGAAATAAAGCTTAAAAATTACAAAATGCAGATTTAATTAATAATTTAACAAATTATGAACTTTTTGAGTTTTTAAATAGTGCTTTTTTCTTTGGTAAAAAATATTATATTTTTAAGTTTGATAATATGAAAAAATGATATATAGTAATCATGGCAGTTTATTTTGTATTTAATACAATTATAAATGTAATTTCTCATCAATAAAAAATCACAGTATCTTTTTTATAATTAATTTTAATATTGAGATTGTTTTTATTCAGTGGAAAAAAAAATGTGTAGTTGGTCCCATTAATTATACATACATATAAGAGTGTCGCACAAATAATTCTATGCAGTCTTTTTAAGATAAAATAAAAATACTTATAAAAAATAATCAATTAAAATACAATAATCAAAATTGTAGGGATTAAAATTCAAAGCATATAAAAAAGATTTTTTAAAATTATATATATATAATAAAAATCCAACATTTTATTTTATATATATATATATATATATATAAATATAAATATATATTTATTTATTTATATTTTCCTATCTTTTTTTATATATATGGTTAGAAATACAATGTATGAGTTATTTTATTTGCAAAATTTTGAAAGTTAAAACTATTAATTACAATTTAAATTATTTCATATAATACCGAGATTCTTTTCATAATAAAGATTAAGAGAGAGTTAGATTTTATATAAGATTTATAAAAGTCATAGATAAGGTTAATATTGCATATGTAGAGTTTATCTCTCATTTTTTAAAGCAAAAATAAATAAATATCAAAGTTATCATTGCTTGAACTGGTGCGTTTGAAGTATGTTGTCTTTTTGAGGGATGCAAGACAATATAGTACAAAAGCATTGCTGTAATTCCCAAGAAAAAGGAAATGATACAAATAATAAAGATTATATTAAAGCATCTAAGCCTCTTTAACTGCAGATGAGCGAAGCATATTGCCATAATAATTTGCTGGCAATATTTTCAAAAAGCAGATAACATAGAAAGATAGATGTTTTCAAAATGGTTTTGCTATCTACAGCATTGAGATATATACAAATGTGCACTATGCAATAACGGAAGCAAATTAATATGGAATATAATGCGTTCTTTAATTGTAGGCTGCATACTGTGGTGGATGACTGCAAGTCCGACAAAATTCCAATATTTCCATGGGACTGCTATCAAAATCCATATTGTCATACTTATTAGCCCATGTATTACACAATATATTATGGTATATACAGGCCAGATGCTTGCAATGACACTGAGCAATAAAATCCTTGCCACTACAATCACAATGATAAAAATGATTAAATAAATAAATATAAATTTAACATATATAAGATAGGCAATAAGAGCCAAATCGCGGATGACAGTGCGTTATTCTAAACGAAACTAAATTTTTTTCGTTAGAATTAAATACCTGTGCACAAGGCACCAAATTTTTTTTTTTTTTTTTTTTTACTTGGACACGGCCAAGATATAAAATTGGAATAATCTCTACAAGAGATTTTTAATTCCATGTATCCCCTATTCCCCCTAAAGAAATAAAGTGCGAGAGAAAAATATAGATCCGAAAGTCGCAGAATCGGGAATCGAACCCGAGACCTTTCGCTTGCCGGGCGACTGCTCTTCCAACTGAGCTATTCAGATCCTTTCGATTCTATACTTTTCTCTGTTATATATATTAATGTTGGTAAATAAACGCCTTTAAGCCAGCGTGTATAAATTAAGAGTTTAACTAGGCTCTGTAATATATAAATATAAATTTAACATATATAAGATAGGCAATAAGAGCCAAATCGCGGATGACAGTGCGTTATTCTAAACGAAACTAAATTTTTTCGTTAGAATTAAATACCTGTGCACAAGGCACCAAATTTTTACTTGGACACGGCCAAGATATAAAATTGGAATAATCTCTACAAGAGATTTTTAATTCCATGTATCCCCTATTCCCCCTAAAGAAATAAAGTGCGAGAGAAAAATATAGATCCGAAAGTCGCAGAATCGGGAATCGAACCCGAGACCTTTCGCTTGCCGGGCGACTGCTCTTCCAACTGAGCTATTCAGATCCTTTCGATTCTATACTTTTCTCTGTTATATATATTAATGTTGGTAAATAAACGCCTTTAAGCCAGCGTGTATAAATTAAGAGTTTAACTAGGCTCTGTAATATATAAATATAAATTTAACATATATAAGATAGGCAATAAGAGCCAAATCGCGGATGACAGTGCGTTATTCTAAACGAAACTAAATTTTTTTCGTTAGAATTAAATACCTGTGCACAAGGCACCAAATTTTTACTTGGACACGGCCAAGATATAAAATTGGAATAATCTCTACAAGAGATTTTTAATTCCATGTATCCCCTATTCCCCCTAAAGAAATAAAGTGCGAGAGAAAAATATAGATCCGAAAGTCGCAGAATCGGGAATCGAACCCGAGACCTTTCGCTTGCCGGGCGACTGCTCTTCCAACTGAGCTATTCAGATCCTTTCGATTCTATACTTTTCTCTGTTATATATATTAATGTTGGTAAATAAACGCCTTTAAGCCAGCGTGTATAAATTAAGAGTTTAACTAGGCTCTGTAATATATAAATATAAATTTAACATATATAAGATAGGCAATAAGAGCCAAATCGCGGATGACAGTGCGTTATTCTAAACGAAACTAAATTTTTTCGTTAGAATTAAATACCTGTGCACAAGGCACCAAATTTTTACTTGGACACGGCCAAGATATAAAATTGGAATAATCTCTACAAGAGATTTTTAATTCCATGTATCCCCTATTCCCCCTAAAGAAATAAAGTGCGAGAGAAAAATATAGATCCGAAAGTCGCAGAATCGGGAATCGAACCCGAGACCTTTCGCTTGCCGGGCGACTGCTCTTCCAACTGAGCTATTCAGATCCTTTCGATTCTATACTTTTCTCTGTTATATATATTAATGTTGGTAAATAAACGCCTTTAAGCCAGCGTGTATAAATTAAGAGTTTAACTAGGCTCTGTAATATATAAATATAAATTTAACATATATAAGATAGGCAATAAGAGCCAAATCGCGGATGACAGTGCGTTATTCTAAACGAAACTAAATTTTTTCGTTAGAATTAAATACCTGTGCACAAGGCACCAAATTTTTTTTTTTTTTTTTTTTTTACTTGGACACGGCCAAATTTAAATTTATATTTATATATTACAGAGCCTAGTTAAACTCTTAATTTATACACGCTGGCTTTAAAGGGCGTTATTTACCAACATTATATATATAACAGAGAAAAGTATAGAATCGAAAGGATCTGAATAGCTCAGTTGGAAGAGCAGTCGCCCCGGCAAGCGAAAGGTCTCGGGTTCGATTCCCGATTCTGCGACTTTCGGATCTATATTTTTCTCTCGCACTTTATTTCTTTAGGGGGAATAGGGGATACATGGAATTAAAAATCTCTTGTAGAGATTTTCCTTTTTTTTTTTTGGCCCCGCCCCCAAAGTAAAAAAAAAAAAAAAAAAAAAGTGGTGCCTTGAAAAAAGGGTTTTTTAAAATGAAAAAAAAAAAAAATTTTTTTTTTTTTAAAAAAACCCCAAAACTGTCACCCAAAAATTTGGCTTTATTGCCTATTTTATAAAAATTTTTAAATTTTAAATTTTTTATATATTACGGGCCCCCCCTAGTTAAACTCTTAATTATCCCCCGCTTTTTTTAAAGGGCCCCGTTTTCCCCCCCAAAATTAAAAAACCCCGGGAAAAGTTAAAATCCCCCGGTTTGAAAGCTAGTTGGGGCCCCCCCAGCCCCCCGGGGCAAGCGGGTTGGGTTCGATTCCCGTTTTTTGCTTTTTTTGGGACTATTTTTTCTGGGGGCACTTTTTCTTTAGGGGGAATAGGGGATACAGGAATAAAAATCTTTGTGGGTTTTTTCCCCAATTTTAAAACCCCCCTTGGGCCCGGGCCCCCCAAGTAAAAAAAAAAAAAAAAAAAAAATTTTGGGCCCCCTTTTTTAAAAAAGGGGTTTTTTAATTAACAAAAAAAATTTTTTTTTTTTTTTTTTAAAAAAAAGGGCAACTGTTCCGCGATTTTTGGGCCCCTCTTTTTGCCTTTTTTTATATTTTTTAAAAATTTATATTTTATATTACACCCCCTTTTGTTAAATTTTTAAATTTTTATACACGGGGTTAAAGGCGTTTATTTACCAACATTAATAAAATAAAAGAGAAAAGATAGAATCAAAATTTTTGACCCCCCTTTTTTGGAAGAGCAGCCCCCCGGGAAAAAAGGCCGAAAGGTCTGGGGTTTCGATTCCCGATTATCCCCCCCTTTGGGATCTATATTTTTCTCCCCCCTTTTTTTTTTTTGGGGGGAAAGGGGGGGATAATGGAAAAAAAAATTCTTGTAGGATTTTCCAAAATTTAAAATTTTGGGGCCCCCCCAAAAGAAAAAAAAAAAAAAAAAAAAAATTTGGTGTTGTGCGGGGGGTTTTAATTCAAAAAAAAAAAATTTTATTTTCGTTTAGAATAACGCCTGTCCCCCCCTTTTTTGGCTCTTTTTGCCATCTTTTTTTTTTTAAAAAATTTATATTTATAATTACAGACCCTTTTTTTTAAAATTTTTAATTTTTAAAAAACCCCCCGGTTAAAAAAATTTTAAAAAAAAATTTTTTTAAAAAATTTTTTTTTTTAAAATTGTGTGTTTAAAAAATTTTTTAAATTTTTTTTTTTTAAATTTTTGGGTATATAGTCCCCAAAAAAAAAGGGGCCCGGAAAAATTGCATTTGTTATTTTTGTGTTATAAAAAAAAAGGGGGGTTTTCCAAAAAAACCCTTTTTTAAAAAAAACCCCCCCGGGCCGTTGGGCCCCCCAAAAAAAAAAATTTCCCCCCACCCCCAAAACCCTCCCCCTAAAATTTTTTAAAAAAATTTTCCGTTTTTAAACCCTTCCCCAATGGAAAAAAGTAAGAAAAAAAAAAAAATTCGCCAAAAAAAATTTTTAGAAATTTGTCCAAAAGTGGTTGTTCCCCCCCCTTATAGGTGTTTAAAACAAAAAATTTTTTTCCCCCCCCAAAATGTGTTTTTTCCCAAAAAAAAATTTTTTCCCCTTTAAAAAAAAGAAAAAAAAAGGGTGCCCCGTCTTTGGGGCCCCGGAAAAAAAAGTGCCCCCTTTTTTCCCCAAAAAAAAACCCCCTTTTCCCCCCCCCCTTTTTTTCCCCTTTTTTATTCAAAAAAGGGAAAGCCCTTTTTGGCGAAAAAAAAAATTTTTTTTTTAAAAAAAAATTTAAAAACCCCCCCCAAATTTTTTTAAAATAAAAAGAAAAAAAAAAATTTTGAAAAAAACCCCGGGGGGGGCTGAATTTTGGTTTCAAAGCCCCTTTAAAATTTTTTTTCTTGAATTTTTTGCCCCCCCCCCTTTTTTTTTCCTAAAATTTTTTTTTTTCTTTTTATTTTTTTTAATTTTTTGAAAAGTTTTTTAAATTTTTTTTTTTTTTAAAAAATGTTTTTTTATTCGCGCCCCATAATTCCCCTTACTTTTTGGGGATTTTAAATTTTTTTTTAAAATAAATTTTTGTCTTTTGGATTTTTTTACAAAATTTTACTTTTTTTTAAACCCCTTTTTTTTACGGGCCCCCAATCGACGGGGCCCCCCTTTGTTTTTCTTTTTTTTAAAAGTAGTTTTTTTTGGTAAATTCAAAAATTTGAAATTTTAAATTTTTATTTTTCTTACCCCCCTTTCGTTTTTTTTTTTCCCCAACCCCTTTAAATTTTTTAAAGGTAAAGTTTCTTTTTTTTTGGGGCCCGAAATTTTTTTTTTTTTTTCACCCCCTTTTGGTACGTTTAAAAAGGGGTTTAAATCGAAATTTTTTAACCCCAATTTTCTTTTGTCGGGGTTTTTTGAAAGGAAAAATTTTGGGGAATGGGGGTTCCCCCCTAACGGGGTCGTTTTTTTAAACCTTTTTTTAAAGGGGGAGTTTTTAGAGTTTTTTTTTTTAAAACCCCCCCCCCCGTTTTTTAATGGAAACGGATCTTAGGCGGAAAGAGTATCTTTTTTTGGGAAACCCCCGGTTTCCAAGGGGTTTTTTATTGCATTTCGATTGCAAAAAAACAGGGTCGTTTGGAAAAAACCCCGATAAAACCCCCCCGAAACCCCCAAATTTAAAAAAATTGGGAAAAAACCGGGGTTTTCCCCCCAATTGAAAACAAGGTCGAAATTTAAAATTAGTGGGGGGAAAACGGTTTTTTAAAAGGGGAAAAAAATGTTTTTTTTTAAAAAAAACCCCCAAACTAAAAAGAGAAAGGAGGGAATGAGAAAGAGAAAAAAAACCCAGGGGGAAAAAAATGCTTCGTTATCGATCATTGTACATTTTTTTTTTAAAAGAAAATCCCCCCAATTTTTTATCTTTTACCACGTAATGACACAATTTCGTTGTGTATTATTTCTATAGGAAAAAAATTTTCCTTTTTAAAAAACGCTTTTTTATATTTTTGAAAAAAATTTTATAAAAAAAATGGAAAAAAATTTTTTGCGATTAAAATAAAAAATTTTTCGGTAGGTAACATGGAAAAAAAACAGGGGAAAAAAAAATTTTTTTCTCTTTCGCGCGGGGGCCCCCTTTTTTAAAAGGGGGGAAATTTTAAAAAAAGGGAAAAAAAAAAGGGCCCCGCGTGGTCCCGGGGGGAAAAAAAATGTTCACGAGAAACGGGGGGTTTTAACCCTTTAAAGGGGGGAAACCTTTAATAATGAAAAAAAAAAGGGCCCAAAAACTTTAAATTTTATGAAAAGCATATAAAGGTGCGCAAATTTTTAAAATTTATTAAAAAAAAAAAGGGTATCTTTTTTTTAAAAATTTAAAAAATTTTGGGGAATGTAACGCACATTTATCCCCCAAAAATCAATCTCCTTAATTCCCCCCCAACGAATCGGGATAAACATTTTTTTCGGCAAAAAAATTTTTTTTAAAATTTTAAATAATTTAAAAAAAAAATTTTAATTATTTTTTATCCCCCACATAAAAAATGTATTACTTTTTGGGGAAAAAACCCCAGTTTCATTGCGTTTTAAATATATTTCCCCTTTTAAAAAAAGCAACACGTTTTTGCAGGAGTTTAAACTTGGGCATGGGGGTTTTTGGGATTTAAAAACGGGAAAGTGGTTTCAAGATCGAATGCTTTCCCTTTTCGGATGGATGAAAAAAAAAGAAGAAGGGGGGAACCCGGGCGGTTTTTTAAAAAATTTTAACGGAAAGCAAAAAATGCGTAAAAAAAAGGGAAAAAACCAACCCTTTTTTTCTCTCTTTTTACTCCCCTCCCTGATTTTTAATTTTAAATTTCCCCCTTTTTTTACGGCCCCCCGGGGACTGTAGAAAACCCCAAAAATTTTTTTTTTTTGGTTTTTTTTTTTGGACCAATTGAGGTCATTTCTTTCCCTAAATAAAAAAGGTCAAAAAAATTTTATTTATTCTCCGTTGCGAGTTTTTTTTTTCGTAAATCATATTTTTTCCTTAATCTCCCCTTTTAAATTTTTTTAAAAACATTAAATGAAAAAAAAAAAACCCTTTTATTAATGTCTTCGTGGGAAAGATTTTCTCGTTTTTTTTAAAAATTAAATTCAAAAATCTCGATGTTCTAATTAGTTTTTTTGTATAATCCGTGCCCCCCTTTTTTGGGGAAGGGGGTTTTTCGATAAAAAATTTTTTTTAAATTTTTTTTAGAAAAAAAATTTTTTTTTTAACTATTAATAACAATTGTGTATTATTTTTAATAACTTTTTTTTTGATATATTCTTAATTTCTCCATTAAAAAGATCAGTTTAAATTTTTCAACATTTTTACAGGCATAGATAAAATATCAACTTTTTTAAAAACTTTGACACTCTTTTCTCGCATTTTTTTATTTTTTTAATTTTTTTAAAAAATTTACTTAAAAAACTAACTAAAAATTGTATTTAAATTGTCATTTTATCACGTTTTACAAATTAATGGTTTCCTCTTAGCAAATTTTTTAACAAAGAATTCCATACTCGACCCCGGGAAAAAATTTTTGTAAAAAAAAATTTTTAAAAAGTAATTTTAAAAAAATTTTAAACAGCTCGTGGGGGTTTTGTTTTATCCCTTTTTGAAAGTTAAGTGTATAGGCCGTGAAGAGCGCGAGATTTTCACCCCCTTTAAAAAAGCTTCACGCTGGAGGGGCGGGAATACGGGGGCCCATAAGGCCAAGCGCGAAGCGCTACCCTTTCCCAAAAAGCTGTTTGCATGTGGGGTATAATATAATATAATATATAAAATTATAATATATATAAAAAATACCCGCATTAAAAAAATTTTTCCCCAAAATCACGATTACCATAATTTTCCCGGGAAATTTTAAGAGGGAAAATTTTTCTCTGTGTAAATTTGGGGAAAACGATACGTTTGAGAGAGGTGTCTGG
This sequence comes from Nylanderia fulva, assembly GCF_048542155.1. Lineage (NCBI taxonomy): Eukaryota > Metazoa > Arthropoda > Insecta > Hymenoptera > Formicidae > Nylanderia > Nylanderia fulva. The sequence goes on along the minus strand of NW_028191027.1, from coordinate 794 downwards.
CGGTTTTCCCGGGAAAAAACCCTGTATACATGGCCCTTTTTTGGGGAATTTTCAGTTCATCCGGGTTTTTTATGGAACTTTTAGCCTTTTTTCATATATTATATTAATATATATATATGAAAAAAGGGGGAAAACCTTGATTTGGGGCAACTTTAAATTAAGGATATTTTCCCAAAGTCACGCTTTTGAGAGTATTTAATTTAAAACGGAATTTTGAAGCTCATTGTCGCAACGTTTACATAACGTTTTGTTTAAATGATCGATTACGGAGAAATAGTTTTAAAAAAAAAAAAAAGAGAAATAAAAATTAAAAAAAGAGTTTAAAACAAAAAATTGGGAAAAAATTTTAAAAAAAAAAAAAGTTTTTCTAAAAAAATTTTTAAACAATCAACCAAATTTTAAAAAAAAATTGTGTGTGGATAAAAAAAACAAAAAAGTGAAAAAAAGGGGTTTTTTTTAAAAAAAGGGGGAAAAAAAAATTTTTCAAATCCATCCCTTCTTTTTTTTTTTCGTTCAGAGTTATTTTTTTTTTTTTATAATTTTATATGCCCCCTAAACCCAAAAAATTTGCTCCCCCTCAATTCTAACCCTTTAAAAAAACACTGATTTTTTTTAAAAGAATAATTATTGTAACCCAAATTTTTAAGTTTTTTCGATCTTGTTATAACTTTTTGGAAAGGGGAAAAACCCGTTTTTTATCAATTTTTTTAAAAATTCTAAAAAAAATTTTTTAAAATGGTAAAAAAAATTTAAACATTTTTTATAAAAGAATAATAATTTTTTTTAATTTTCTC